>NC_051185.1:71676936-71724436 GCF_013339695.2 Rhipicephalus sanguineus | reverse complement strand
GTTCGCAGTGCTGTACACGCCCAACAGAGCAGCCCTGCACGCTCCAACGCGCAAACGGATTCAAATGGGAAAACCAACCGCACTGCGCATGCGCGTCGTCTAGGAATGCCCATAACAGGGCAATGCTGGAAATTTCGGCGCTGAAGCAATACACAGGGCGACATGTATAAGTCTGAAACGCATGCATAATCAATAACCATTTGAGACGTTAGCAAACCGGTACCCTTCCGTACTGCATGCAAAACTTTACCCCCTCTAAAGCCGCCAGTACCACGCATGCGCCAACCGATGCACAGCTCAACGAAGCGCGTCATTTCGCCACTTCGCGCAAAAGCAAAGGTGGGCCGCGTGTGGCTCCTATGCCTACGACCGATGTCTCCCGAAGAACACCGCTAGGGGAGAGCTATGGCGCTGCGATCGTTCCGGTACACCTGGTGGGGCAGTGCGCTCACTTGTGCAATCGTATAGTACTTACGGTCCAATCGCACGAAGTTTTCGCGGCGTTACCAATTCACCTATCTGAACGTCTAAGCTAATCACATGACGGGCTATTGCGAATAAATCAGCTAACGTTAAGTGTAAGACGCTTGCACTGATGTGAAGGTCGGTGGTACAAAGAACGATGCTCAAGCCAACGACATGGTGACTTGACATTTTTAAGCCGTGTTAACCCATGTTGACAGAAGAGTTATTAACCGTATACTAGGAGTAATATTCCGCTACGCCCATTAGACAACAATCAATGGCGCACTGTTGCAATTACAGTGCAATATATCAATGAGCCGCGCTTGCCTTACGAAACACGGTCTGTTAACCTTAATGACCAGCGGTTATCTTGGCTTCTGGCTACATACCCTGCCCATGCCCATTTCCTCTTGCTCATTTCGACTGAGATGATCTTAACAGTGGCCTCTAAGGTTACACGTGTCATTTTCCTTAACACGGCTCCGCTGCCTCGTCCTCAACTTAAGTCCAACCCTTTTCGTGAGCCTCCACCAAAAACCCTGGAGGCTTACTGCGTGTCGTATGGTGTATTACTTGCTCGCATACTCCCCTAGCAAACACTAACGCCAGATTTCCCTCTATATTGGATTGCGCAGGAGATTCTATGAGTCCGAAACGTCATTTTCGCTCTCTCTTTCAGACATCGATGATGACCTTGCAATCGCTATGAGCGCCAGTTCGATTTGTGCTAATGTCGGGCTCGCTGCTCACTGTTTCCAACCCCCCTCCCCCCTCCGGCCTTCCCTGGTACATGCGCTTGTGTATAGGAAGTTCGGCACGTCGCCAAAATAAACTAAAACCCGCACTATCGACGGGCGCGCACATAAACAAAGGCATTTGCACGGCCGCGTCCGGCCATTTCGAAAGTACATGGCACGCAACACGAAGAGCTGGTACTATATCGCGGCTCCGTAGAGAACAGATTGTCCAAGTCGATGCGTTTCCGCTTCGCACGCACGTACAGCCGTGGATATGGTGGCATTTAATAGTATCTGGAGGCTTAACGCGACAAAACCACGATATGATAATTAGGCACGTGGAGGCCTCCGGGTTGGACCATCTGGTGTTCTTTCACGTGCACCTACGTCGCACAAGTACGCGGCGCCTCGAGTTTCCTCTCCACCGAAATGCGACCGCTCGGCCGGGATCGAACCCGCGACTTTCGGGTCAGCAGCCAAGAACCGTAACCACCGTTCCACCGAGGCGGACAGATGGTGGCATTTATACACGCTCGGTTTGAAGCCGGGCAGTTCACTGAAAATATAATTAGTGGCGATTTAGCGCCAAGTGCGACAGAAATGCGTTTGCGTGACCTTTAATTAAGTCCGATTGAGCCAGCATTTTTTGCCAACTTTAGGCAGCAACAATTGTGTCGAGGATTCCCGAAAGAACATAATATATTTGCCCTATCCTGTACCATTGGGCAACAGAAGTGAGCATTTGCCCATGATGGCCGGTGCTACCATTACGCGAATAAATACGGTACGCACTACGAATAAGGCTTCAGACCATAGGCGTGCGCACAGGGGGAGGGGCTTCTTGGCCAAACTCCCGTTGTGGGTGTGAGTCAAATGCACGGAACAAGCAAGCAAGCAAGGCGACCGTATTGAACTCGAGATTTCTCGGTGTCGTTACAATTTTGTCACAGTACACTGCAAGATCCTGGGCTACGCGCCTGAACAGCTCCGATTTTCCGACGACCACGTGCATCGACGTCGCTGCAAGACGTGTAGATGCGTCTATGGTGTAAAGTCGACCTGTTCGCGTGAGCTTTCACTGTTCGGCGACACATCGCCCATTCCCGAAGAAAGAAATGAGTCGCAAGGAACTTAAATCGGCCATCGCGCATACTGCTGGGCTGCATAGGGAAGATAAGACCACAGGAACCCGGACTCGCAAAAGAGGAGCTAGCCGAAACAGACAGCGCTTTAAGAAGCAACGATATTTTTCGAGATATAATCAAGTTAGAAGAAGAAAACAGCAAGCGGCAACAAGGTCTGTTGGAGCTTACAATGCAGGCAGGCCTCGACCGATCTCTGAAAGCACCAATGGAAGTAATTAAGCCATAGATTTACGACGGATCCTCATCAATGAGTGCTCGGGCCTGGCCTCTCATTCTTTCAATCTCCCCCATCCTGTTGCCACGTGTAGGGTAACAAACCGGTTGTGCTACACTGGTTAACCTCCCTGACTTTCCTTCTCGACTATTTCTTTTCTAAACGCAGCCAACTAATTTCGAAGCGATGTTCCTTTTCACAGTTCGCTGCTGCCTCCCCCGTTACCTTACTACAGGGAGGAAGAAGTCGTGCTTGGGAGGCTTCGGGACAAGGATGGCTCTTGCACCGGCTGCCATCTGAACGTGGAACTGGTCGCATTTACCACAGGGTGCTACGTGTCTGTGCTGCTCTGTCTTAGAGATGATGCACATCGTCTCATATGGACGTGTCGAGGCTGACTTTCGGAACGCTCCCGTCTCTATATACTGCAAGCCGCCCTTCGCTATACAGGGACACGACCAGCTATGACAGCTGGATACGTGATAACAGATTCCACAAGACACTGCTTCAACTCATACACTACAAAGGTGTGGCAGCACACATCTAACACACATACACACACAAAGTAGTATGCCTTAAAGCAGAGAAAATTTCAACAGCGCGGGAATAAACACGAATGCGCGAAAAGAGAACTGACACGGACAAGCGCTGACTTCCAACTAATTTTTTATTCAGAAAAGACACTATATGTGTAGTGAAAAATAACCGTTAATCGGTTAAAGCAGGGTTCTCAAACACGCGGCCTGCGGCTTCACACGAAATAAAGTTTCGTGACTTTGTTAAATAGTATTCAGATTATATTCTCGCCTAGTGCAATTAAAGGTGTTTTGTTCGGGTAAGCTACGGAGACGGAACTGGTCCCAAGCATTCTTATATTATTTTTTTTTCGTCAGGCACCTCATGCGGTCACAAAGGGTCGTAACATCACCGCGGAACGAAAACTATATTTCAGAATCGGCGTCCAGATTTTATTCCTTTCGTGGAAATCAGTATCAATATGTTTTTCGAAACCTGACGTCAAATCCCCTTCAGGAATGACCCATATATGAAGTACGGGAAAGGCGTTCTTTCGAATGGCAACGTTAGGTGACATTTTGTTCAAACTATCTCTGCCCCCCTCACCCCTCCCGGCGCTCCTGCCATCTTCACTGTCACGGCCCTTGTGGGACTAAGTTTTGTGACTGCGGCCCGCTAGCTCAGGTGTGTTTGAGACCCCTGCCTTAAAGGCAAGCTTTATGGCAATATAAAGAGAGAGAGAGAGAGAGAGAGAGAGAGAGAGGGAGAGAGAGAGAAAAAGGGAAAGAACACGCACGCGTCTGCAGGCTTTAGCCTACAGATACATACGCCATTTACGTTTGTAGTCTATATACATTTGCATTTACAGACTGTAGACAATAACGCTGGGTGCACGCTATAATAGTATGCGATGCGCACAGCGCGCGTGCTGGGTATTCTATTCGTTCTAACGCCGCACAGCTGCACACCAGAGTACACGGGAGGAAATTACCTTCAACCACCTGTTCGTTCCCTACGCGTCCACCTGAAGCGCGGCACAGGATTGTTCCATGTAACTGCCACTGTGATTGCGGCCGGCTGCGGCCGAACCGGCGACTTCGCTCGGCGGACGAACCGCACTGGCCTACATACAGCGGCGATTCCATCAACATCGGCAACGAAACCCAAGCCAGGGATCCCTCCGCGCTGGCAGAAGGCGGTAATGCCAATGCTCTTAAGATGGTAAAGCGTGCATCAAACGATGAACGATACCGCAATTCTGTTTTCATAACTTAAAAGAACGACATTCAAATAAACCACTAAGTTATCTATATTAATAAAAGTCAAATCATAATTATCTATATTAATAAAAGTCAAATCATAACAGATTATGTTTATTATAGGTAAAAGGATCGGTATAGTTTTCAATGTTGTCTGAACTTTTGTAGCCTCGTACGTTTAGCACTAAAGGCTTCGTCAGCAGATCCGAAAATGAAGATCAGAATTCCATTTCTTATATATCGATTCCGCGAAACAAAAAAAGAAACACACGGTCGTTTCGTTACTGTGACGTCACAGATATTACAGTGTTTATTCACGTTATTTCTACGTTTATTTCCTTATTTCGTTCATGTATGGGTCATAGGGCTTATTTGTAAAAAAAAATGACCATACTTGGCTCAGTCGCTGGCTTTCTTTGAACATAACGCAGTCAAAAAAGAAGTTTTGTCTAGTGATTATGGCGCTTGACTACTGCCCCGAAGATTACAGGATCGAATTCCGGCAGCGGTACCGTATTTCGGTTGGAAGCGAAATTATAGAGGCCTGTGTACATAATTTAGGTGCACGTTAGAGAAGTCCAGGTGGTCGAAATTTCCGGAGCCTTCCACTATGGCGTCTCTCATAATCATACCCTGGTTTTGGGACGTAAAACCCCAATTATTATTTCTATTAAAAGCAAGAATTTTTTTCAGTTCATATTAAACTCTGACAATATTAATGACGTCATGAAGAGCGAATGATAAGGGAAGTGAACACCCCCCCCCCCCCCCCCCCGCCTCGACCTTTTCGCTTCCTCGTCTTTTCTCGCGGAAAAAGCTTATAGTTCATAGTGCGTTTCTCACCAGGCAATGTAAAGGAATGGAATAATTATGTAATGAAAGAACTGAAATCATTCTTTTCTCTTTAATGTTCTTTAAAGACAGTAATCATAATGCGCTTACAACACAGCGGTGATCGTGACGCGAAGGCGCCGCCCCTCACGGTATGAGGAGTTCGCTGATCTCCTTCGCTGTCGGTGGGTTGTATACACAACGACGACCGTGCACCTGTGTGTTCCTGCTGTCCGTAACAGCTGCTGTGAACAACGCGGCTGCATAACGTGAAAGCGTACGCAATGATGACGATGACGATTGTGGCGCTGCATCTGGTGACGATGACGATTATGTATGATTCGAATACTAGCGCACGCCTGAACATCTATACCGCAAGCTCTGACGTGACCACGTCTGGGAAAAATAAGCTCGGTTTTAAAGCGCAGTGCTAGGTTAGTTCTACACGAGCACAAGAGAGGCCACAAAATAGAGGCAACATACACACAATCTTGGCACTAATCATGCGCGTGGCGCGCGCGCGCGCGCGTGTGTGTGTGTGTGTGTGTGTGTGTGTGTGTGTGTGTGTGTGTGTGTGTGTGTGTGTGTGTGTGTGTGTGTGTGTGTGTGTGTGTGTGTGTGTGTGTGTGTGTGTGTGTGTGTGTGTGTGTGTGTGTGCGCGCGCGCGCGTTCAGTGTTTTCCTGTGTTGGCAGCGCTACGCCTTACACCTACATTAATTACACTGTACCATGGTGTCATAATAACACACTAGAGGGAAATCTAGTCTGTATAGGAGCAGCAACGCATGGCGCTTCAGCCACCACGGGAATTATGGGTAATACATGGATTTGCCTATGCTTCGTTCTTTCGGCTCCGTGCGGCTCCGGCTGGCCTGCAGTCGCTTTACTGCATGTAAGACGAACTTCACGAAGTTCAGCAAAACTTCACCTCTTCCAATACACCACATCGACCCTTTCAGGCTCAGCAATTCAAATGCAGCTCACGAAGTTCACAACGAGCCATTCTTTTATCCGAAACGAAAGCGAAAACACAACAATAACAAGGCCAAAAGCGTGTTCGAGGTCGCAAGCACGAATACTACATAGGCAAATCCATGCACTATACCCATCATTCCCATGGTGGCCGAACGATCGCAGCGCCACAGTTCCCTCTAGGAAATATTGTAGGAAACTCTACGCGCTATACCGACAAGCCCAACGTGCAACTTTGCTTTCAATCGCGTTGTGCAATCCTCTCCCTCTCTCCCTTAATCAAATACAGCACACAGGGATTTGAACCCGGGCCCTCTGCGTGGCTGTCGAGTACTCTACCACGGAGCCACGCTGGTGCTTGAGACTCCTTTGCAAAAGGACCCATATAAAGGCGTCACGTCGAACAAGAAGTCGCGTAAGCACGTGTAATATAGCGGGGCAGAAGAGTAAAATAACAACCAGGCGTCACACAATGCTAACTGCGTAACAAGTGTGCGGTTTAAAGCTTCCCACCCACTACAAAGTGCTCAACTGCAATCCTTCATCGTCATCAGCCACATGCAGCATCAACAAAGTGCACATAACGCCTTACAGCTGTGTAGCGGGTACCTCGCTTATCCGCAGAAAGACAAATAATGGCATAGTGGGCACTTCCATACTTCACAAAAAGTTATGATTTGTGGCATGGTGGATACCTTGCATGTGTACTTGTATTAGTGTCAGCAACAGCGTTTAGAACGGGGTCTAGAAAGGCCGTTCTTCCAACTTTCGCTGTGACTGTACTGCGCGCTCCCCGCACGCCTGGCGTTCTCTTCTTTTTTTTCCTTCCCGGTCGATGTAATGAACATCCTCCGCCCACCTCCGAGATATTTTTGCACCTAACGTGGTTTCCTTACTGCCTCAAGGATCGCAGGCACTGCAAGCCTTCTGCACCTCAGCCGATCAGATGAACTGCCTCCGTGATCGGCCCACCTTTGACCAAGCTATGATGTCATGTGTGATGACATCATCATGTGACGACACAGCGATGTCACGATGACGTCAGGATGGCGTCACAATTTTAGTGATCTGTGACGTCATCACGAGAATGATTTTTTTGCAGAACTCGTGCTGCATGACGCCGCCGGCGGTCAATTTTCGCGTTTGATGAAGCATGTAAGGCTTTCGACTTAACCGGCATTCGCAGCCAGCGGGTGCACTGCGATAGCTCGTCTCACCGAAGGCGCAGCCATGCAGCGGCCGCTGGAATGGTGCGCATCCGCCTCGGGGTGTTTTATAATACGACACGCGCGTTGCTGTGGCTTGCGGGATAGAAAGCACATGCGAGCGGAGAGACTTGTTGTCGCAGACCTTGATGGTGGTGCTGGCGGCTGCACACACCTCACACACACACGCACGCACAGGTATATATATACAACAAGATTAGGAGTGAGCAACGACGGCGTTTGCGCGTTTCACGCAGTTCCGTCGGCGCGTTTCTTGGTCGCCGAGGGACTCGCATCGTGCGACGTGGTCCGCATTACAAATGATTTCGTTTGCCGCCGCCTCGCATTTTTCTCTTCGTACAAAGGAAGCAGATGCGCCGCGCCGGCGCCTTCTTGCAGGATGTGTATGCGGCGGACGACTCGGAGAAATAGGATACCGATTTCTTATTGAAGAAGGCATGCACGCACCGCGAATACCCACTTTCGTTGTTATTCTGTGTGTCTTTATGAGAAAACGAAATGGGGGCGACTTACAGTATAATACTCACTCAAAAAGTGGTAAGCTGTCCGAAAAATGACCCTGTGGGATTTACGACATTACAGTGCGACATTCGCAAGCAGTCGGCATACGTCACTCGAAAGCTGCTTTTGTTTGATCTGCGTGTATAGTGCTCGCTTATTTCGACGGTTATGTCTTCCTCGCTGTCTTCCACCCACTTTCTGTGACGGAGCGCGAAGTGTCCACGACCATTTTTAACCGAATACAACTACCGTGTTTACACTGATACTACAAGCACTGACTAATGTTCAACTTTCCACGCTCTTTCAGAAAGAGGACAAGCTTCGTGCCACACAGAGAATGAGGACATTCGTACCATAGTGCGATCCAATCCAAGCAAGGGCGGAGTCAGCGGGGGGCACGGAGGGACGGCCATACCCTACTCCTTAAATTATGGCCCGCCGACGTCATTTCCGTCACGGAAATGACGTCGGCAGCAATAGGAATGACATCGGCAAACGTTACTGCTTCAGGAAAAATGAAGACCGGACTCTGTTCTCCCTTTGTCAATGTTTCTTTTTTTTCCGCAGTTTCCCTCATAATGAATCACCAACTCGCCCAACAATCTATTCTTGTGGTCCAAACGACCTATTAACCTTCCCTTTCCTCTCTTCTTGCTGTTACCGAGGGTCTTCTAGTACTTCTTTCTTTCTTTTCCTTCTCTCTCTATCTATCTATATATATATATATATATATATATATATATATATATATATATATATATATATATATATATATATATATGCATGCCGATCTAAACGGCAGTTTTAAAACACGACCCTTCAACGCGTTACAGCTGTCACAAGGAAGAATGAATGAAATAACGTGCCTCGGAAGTTTCGAAGACCGATTTTGGCACGGGAGGAGCAAAGACAGCGCCAGGAATCGCGTCCAAGTTGCAGAGGACACGGGACGTACGTATCGGTATGCACATACCCGCAGGACGAGGAACTGAGCGGCTTTAAAAATGCTTTTTTTTTAGACTTCGCGACGCCATGACCAAGCAATAGCCGACTGACGTCATTAAAACAACGCGACGTATGTTCTCTCTCTCATTTTTTAATCTTCAATTTCTGTTCAATAGATTATTATATTCAATACTATTGTTGGATTAGTGTTCAATATTTAACACACCCCTGTCATGCACAAAGTTAGGTACTAAAGAAGAAAAATAAGGCCACCGAGGCCTAACGGTTAATATATATAATATATATAATATATATATATATATATATATATATATATATATATATATATATATATATATATATATATATATATATATATATATATATATAGCATCGCACTGAACGACTTCACGCCACAGAAAACGCGGGATGTACTGAGCGATTAGACAAGAGAGCTACGATGTCTATTTTTAACAGTAGCATCCGCGCTGTCCAATTAGGCATCCACGAAATGTCAATGCTGCTGCGAAGCGAACGTACATACGGTTCACTTATATCCAGGTACCATGACAAGTAGATTGTTCCCTGGCATGTTATTAAGATATGCAGATTAGTATAATTAAAACCCATTTCGTAAATATGCATGCACCGGCTACTCTAATGCGTACGGATTATCCGGCCGCATTCTTCTCCTTTAATAATGTCAGCCCGAACATCAGCTCGTCCAGCTCACTCAATAAACCCAACGGCCATCTTTTTTTTTTCATTTTATTCTCTTTATACAAGCCGAAGCTGAATGCAACAGAAAACGAGAACGCCTACGCAAGCGACGGTTAAATTGTATATGTTCCTGAGGCCTGAAGTAATATAGTTAATAATAGTAATAAGTAATATAGTTGTACATTAGCTGCAAGGAGCTAATGTGCTTTCATTGTGAAACGCAGCGCACTCAGAACGAGACACGGGAGAAAAATACGGTTCTTGCGTTTTTATGTTTTCTTTTTTATTTCTTTATGTTTACTGCTGGATGTGTGTTCTATTGTTCACACTGCTGCTAATCCTTGAATGAAGGAAGGGCATCCTGAGGGCTCGTTTCTTTGTTCGACACAACCTTCATGAAAAGCAGCAGATAATTAAGATAACGAACCCTTGTACTAATATCAAGAATTCTTCAGCGAACTTGCGCCAAGTACAATTCCTGATTCCGCGCGCATTACAGAAAAGCCGGACAAAAATTAAACAGGGCCATTATCTTAGCATAGATGAAGTAATCCGAAGTTGCTGAACAAACATATCAACTTTTCTATTCAATATTTTTCGTTGGAGCTTCTATTTCTAAATATAAGTTGACTAATCTTCGTTAATTACCCAGCTTATCGGATTTGCAATTATGTTAGCACGGATGAAATATTCCGACGTTTCAGAACAAGTGCTACAACTCTTGCCTTAAAGTTGGAATTATGTAGCTCTAGCATTTTTTTTTCGCTATAGCTACAAGTTAAAACGTAATTAGGTAAGTTTTGTTCATTTTTAAGTTGGCGGATTAGAAAAATATCCTGACGTGCTGCGTGCAGCTTAGAACAATACTGGGCCAATTCGACACGCGTAGCGCATGTGTTTTTCTAATACTAGGCGCAACTGAGCTGAAACACCCAGTGCGTATCTTCACCCGTTGCAGTTTCGTACCTTTGGGAACTTCGTCTGTATATTTTATGCGCTGTAATTAACCAGTTATGCAATAATAAAGATTGATTGATTGATTGATTGATTGATTGATTGATTGATTGATTGATTGATTGATTGATTGATTGATTGATTGATTGATTGATACAGCGCGCGTTCAGTGTCTTTTTACTCGGTTTCCAGTATTTCCTTTGCGCCACATTTTAACATAGTTCTCGAGAGCTCCGGAAAACGACTAAGCTAGTTATAAAAGCTGCATTAAATAGAAATCAAAATAAATCAAAGTTCAAGGGAATATGAAGGCTCGGAGTGATGAGAAATCGTTGAATTTGGGAATGTCGCGGGAGCAGATGTCTTCGTGTGTGCAGCAAGTGATAACTGCTGCCCTAAGGAATAATAATTCTTGGGGTCTTGCGTCCCCAATCCACGATATGATTATGAGGGACGCCGTAGTGGAGGCCTCCGGAAATCTCGATTCCCTGGGGTTCTTTAACGTGCACCTAAATCTAAGTACACGAGCCTCTAGCATTCCGCCTCCATCGAAGAAGCATCGGCGCTCGTCTCAGTCTTGTCTAACGTCTACATATTTAACCCTGGCGCTGCCCACTAACGACATAATCGACCAAACATCAGCCCGACCAGCTATTCGTGTAAGATGACAGAAAGTTAAGCTAGTTGGAACGGATTCGCGATAAAAAGAAGGCAGGCGTCAAAACAAGGACGCAAGAGATTAAGACAACACTATCAAGAGCTGGTAGTCGGGGCTTATGTTGTCTCGATCACTTATCCTGTGTCCGTGTTTGCGCGCGTACCTTCCATTATCACGTAAAGTACTCCTCTAAGACATCGTAAGCACACGCCAACCAGGCTCAGCGCAAAAACAGTCGAAGCCAAGGTCGAGTTCGGCGCATGCGCATTGTCATTTTCCCATATCCTCTGCGTAAGGTAAGCTACTGGAATTTGTGCTATACTTCTAAAGCTCACCAATTTCCACCGAAACCGAGTTTCGATTCTTGCGTATGCACAGACAGGCGCCTGCACCTTTGCTTCCCATGTAGTTTTTTTTCCAATGCCCAGTCCTAACACCTGTACTTTTATGCAAATAGGACGGCGTTTCCTTTTTTAGAAGGCAACAACTTGTTCTTTCGGGAGCTCATGCAAATTTCCCACCGGGCCGATCTTTCGACGACAGCGCGGTGACAGCAGGATTACAATGGAGCCCTCGCGTCACCCTGACGCCATCGTACAGGTAATTAGGAACGGCGAATAGTCTACATATAAGGGCAGCTGCCCTTATATATAGACTTCAGGGTACGAATGAGCTAAAGGTGATAGGGGTCAAACTACCGTCGCTGGGATCCGCACACACTACCTTCGAATTACGCGTAATTTTTACTGACTTACATTTTTTACTTGCTGACTAACATTTTTAACGCGAAGCGTTAAAGATCCCGGGTCGCCGAAAATTCCGGTGTCTGCGTCGGCGGAGTTGGTTGCGAGCGAAAAATCGCGACAGTAGCAAATCAACCAATAAATAAATAGAAATCATGGGTTCGAGCGGGAATCGAACCAAAGCGAAATAGAACCGAACATGGCATTCGGGTTTTCTACCTCAGAACCATGCCGGAATCGCAACCGACGTCACACCATGTGAAATGCGCAACCACTCTGAGGTACAACCCTTAACGAAGCGCTTAAAGATCCACCTATAGCACTCAGGCATATTTAATTAGCAGCAACAACAGCATCAACAATGTCTGCACCTGCGCGGACGTGTAGCGTAGTGGATTCGCATAATGATGAGTTATGGCGTAATGGGCACTTCGCAACTGTATAGTACTTGCAGTATAGGCATGCATATAGGAGAGTTTAAAGAATGTTACGCGACAGACGTTCCTATCGTCGCGGCACGGTTGAGCTGTCCACCAAAAGCTAAGCCTGGCAAGCGAATGAAAAGACGATGCGCTGTCGCGTTCTATACTCTTGAAGACTAAGCCGCAGGGTCCTCCAAGACTTGCTTAATTTTATTTTTAAAGATAAGCAACCGAAATATCGCATCGTCTTTATCCTGTACGCCTAGAATGCCACATTAGCAGAGTTCGAAGAACTTTAGCTGTGAATATTCGTCAACATATCAGCGCTCGATACCGAAAACCGGCTTTTTTGTTTATTCATTCGTTTATTTATTTTTTGCGAGCTTTTTCTTCTTCTTCTTTTTCTTTTTTTTTTTTTTTTTGACGCCTCCGCTCGTTTTCGTGGTCTCTTAAACAGCTAATTTTTACGAGGTCCAAAAACTGCTTCGCAGTTGGCCTTGGAAGCCGCCTCGTCTCCGTCAGTACATGGCATAGCTGTATTTCATAACCGATCGGAATCTGTATGAAGAGGAGGCACACAGCTATCTTATAAGGCGGTCACCCAAGTTTAGGACGGCATGAGATTACAGGTGGCGTGACCAAGTGAAGAAACTTGTACACCTATAGTATACATAGGATGGTGACAGTTAGCTGATGCAAGACATGGAGTAACCTGAAACCGATTGCGTGTAGAGGCCTTCGTGCACGTTAACCGACAAACTACGCCAACAACGACGAGTTCTATGATGATGATGATAATAATCCCCCACGCCCTTACTCGGGAATTATAACTAACTGTTCGAAAGGGCTTCGAAATCTCCTGAAGGTCTTGCGCGAAGTTGAACAAATTTTGACACGTGAACAATTATTAAGGCTAATCAACTTTCTTTTTCATTTCTATGTTGACTTGCCTGGGTTTCATTATAGTACAGTGACCTGCCAATACATCCTTCTTTATTCATGATTTAGTTTATTTATATTCGTATCTCGTCACATATTTTTTACAAGATAGTACCTATAGGGACAGTTGATGTAAGTCAGTCAAGCCATAAAAATTACCACATATTTGCGAAGTCCATTCACGTAGCGATTTATTGATTGATTGATTGATTGATTGATTGATTGATTGATTGATTGATTGATTGATTGATTGATTGATTGATTGATTTATTGATTGGCGTGAAAAGAGCACATGCGCCTCGACCACCGCAGCTTGGCAGGCAAAGTGCCCAAAATCTTCCGATCTTCGTTCTGCACAGGGTCGGAGACATCGGCACATGCGCTGCGCACCAAGCAGTCCGGCGCAGTTCCAGAATACAATAGTGCAAACTAGGTTACGATACAAACCAAACGCGTAGAAAAAGCATGTTAGAGATGAATATTGAACCCCATAAGGAGTAACCACAGATATGGAGGGCTAAACAGCTTATCATCCCGTGGGGAGTAGTTGGAAGAATGAGCAGTTGCTCCTCAGAGAGCAACTACAAAGACTAACAGTTGGTTCTTCAGGCGCAACTGATGGGAGTAACATTTCTATCTTGGGGAGCAACAGCGGCGACTAACTTTTCATCCTCCAAGAGAGTAAATTCTAGGGGACTAACAGTTAGTCCCTTTGCCGTTGCACCCCAAAGAGAGCAATGGTCCTGACAACAAAGTTACTCCTCTCAAAGGAGCGCGACCCCTATAACCCCGTTAATATCTTTTGCGTTATACTGTAGGCCTACGCTACTGACATGCGTGCAGTTTTCGGCATGCAGTAAACTACTGCCACTATCCGTAGGGTGTCCAACAAGCACATATATTCAAATACACGGACTATCTGCAGGTATTTTATTACTTTCCTTACGTGAATCTTCCGGTAATAAATCGGCCGCGATGGCTCAATGCTTACGGTGCTCGGCCGCTCACCCGAAAGTCGCGGGTTCGATCCCGGCCGTGGCGGTCGCATTTCGATGGATGCGAAACGCAAGAGGTCCGTGTAATTAGATTCAGGTGAACGTTAAAGAACCTCACGAGGTCGAAATTTCCGGAGCCCTCCAATACGGCGTCTCTAATAATCATGTCGGGGTTTTGGCACGTAAAACCCGGACGTTATTATAATTTAAATTTCGAATGTTCAATGCAACCGAGATGCGCGATCTATTACCTCACCCTGATTATTGCAGAACAATTTCCCCGCACAATTAAGGGCACTCCGTATATTCGTAATGTGCACGTCGCCAATGGCGGTGAAAACGACAGCACAAGCACGTTGTGGAGGAGTGCCAAAAGAATGCGCTCCAAAGGTTGCCACGTTCGCGTAGAAAGCTCACCCTCCAAAAGAACACGCCGTTCAAATTCGACGGCACCGTCGGATTAAAGTCCCTAGATTTTTCCTTTTTACTTAAGTAGCGACAACTGCCTCCTTTCCCGGCCCTCTCTCACGCGCACCTGGCGTCCGACGCCATTTTCTTCCTAACTTGGAAGATTTACAAAGCCATGTGCGTCTAAGTATATTAGCCACGCATCTTTCAGCGGACAATATGCGACCGCGACGCGCCTTTCTCCTCCCGTCAACCCCCTGTCATTAGTGAATGGGGGGACGCGTTCCACCGGGTGCTGGAAAAGCGTTAGGAAGAATATGGCTACCGAAAACGAGCGTTAGCCAATGAGATTCGTCGGCGGCGCTTCAATGGTTGTCGGTACTAAAGAAAGAACAGGGAAAAATCTAGGGACTTTACGTCGTATTACTCATGTCAGCTGTACAGCAAATCAGGAGACAATCGGAATACTGACGGGAAATAAAAGCAGCGAAGCGACGGCTACGGGACTGCCAGTGGCATACGTAGCTTTGCGAAATATGGATAGATAAGCGCCGATGAAGACACGGCGACAGGGCGTCAGTGTAGATTACAAAGGACAGAAGAGTATATCTGGTAACCTCGATTTAGAGACGATACAGTCATCATCATCAGCACAATTCATCCCAACAAATCATCATCATCACAATTATTAAATGCGTATGAGGCTGTACCTTTTCTTTTTTTTTTACTGTTATACTGTACCCATAATTTTGTTTATCCTACACACTGTTACTTCGTTTATTTTCACCATTTTTTTACATCAGTGTATTTTTTACTCCAGTTTTTCTTTTTGTATGCCTCTTTGATCACCTTTTATTTTTTCGTATTAGGATGTACTACTATTATGTACTATTACGTCTTCTAGTCTGCCTTTGTTAACTGCCAATATTTTCTTTTGTGTAATTGAATTTTTACTATTTGTATTGTTATATTGTAACAATTCAATATGCCCTTCCTGTAAAGATCCCTAATGGGATCGACAGTATGAATAAAAATTAGACATTCTTGGATACCAACGTGTGTAGCCTAGCGTCACACATTGGTAGAGGCTTGGGCAGAAATTTATGTATGTTCGCGCGTGTGTTTTTACGTATGCGTGTATATATAAACACGCAAAATTCAACAATTTTGGGAAGGTGGTTGAATACCCCCCCCTTCCCGGCTACGCCTCTGCACGCTGGGATAAACCTCACCTTGTGACGTCACACTATGACGTCATAACATTTTTCTATATGTCACTTCATCGCTCCGACAAGGTCACGTGGTTTTTTGACGTGACTGAGAGACCTTGCGGTCTCGCAAGTCTCGCCCCAAGTCGCGTGGACTGGAGTGCCAACATGGCCGCTTCAGGCTCTCGCCTTAAAGAGTTCTAATCCTGGATAGACCTATGGCATTCGGTTGTGCCTTCGGGCAACGCGGCGCACAAGTGCACCGAGGCGCACAATCAACCGAGCAGCTGTATGTTGTAATCTACCGCACATCACACCCGATACTGGATGCGCCGTTTTCCGTTCGTGCCCACGACAGAACCGATCGTAAAACGAAATCCTCTCGCTCGCTTTAGCACGACGGGGTTGTTCTGTGCCTCCGGGCGGCAAAACCGCGCGGCACAGAAGCGTTCTCCTCGCGGAGCTCGCTGCATGGGCGGAGGCGAGCCGTGCGCGTCTTGTAATCTCCTCACCCTCGTTAACGCCGAGAGAGCGCACATGCACGCACAGGTACGCGCGAAGTCGGGAAAGACGCATTCCAGAGCCCACCGCTGCGCTACTGTGCATTCAACGCTAAAGACGAGGCTTAATAGAAACAACAAAGAAGGAAAAGAATGCGAGATAAAATCGTACAGGCCGCATGCCTCTCAACAATGGCAGGGCGGAGATTAACCTGCTGCGTTCGCAGATTTCTTGCCCGAGGCGAGGCGGCGACCGATACACCGGCATGAGACGAGTCGCGCATACGCTGCACGCATGCAGCTGCTGCGAATGGAAGGATTCCGGCATTTGAGTCGTCGGCAACGGAACGTATACACGCGGGACGGGCATAAAGAGGTGCGCGTGCTCGCACGCACCAGGGGAGGAAAAAACAATAAGTGGGACACAGCCTGTCCGCCGCCGCTAGAGTCTCCCACGGGTGTCACACGGGTGCTTTTGATCACGATCGAGCCGGATCAGATTTCTTGATCGCGATCTACAGTGGTCGCAGCCACACAGTGAAAATTAATCCGGATCTAGCTTGGCGCTCACGTCGGCCAAATCGCGATCTGGGAGTCAGACCAGCGACGCGCAGATCCCGATCGTCTTTATCCCGGTAGAGCCCGAATCGCGATTAAAAGTGAGCGTGTAGCAGCACATGACGCGGCTCGAGCTTAATCCGGATCGGCCTTGATCGCGATCGAGACACCGGTATTAGTCACCCTCACCTTGCCCTCTTCAAGAGAAAAATAAGAGAGTGGAGGGGGGGGGAGAGTACTAAGCGGCTGTTTACTTGGGAAATATATATACATAACATGTTTAAAACAGCGCAAATTGCGACACGGTCAAGAGGAGATCGAAGGACACTCCACAGCGCTGTTTTCAAGATGATCAAGAACTATTACCAACTAATCCAGCTGTCAGTTCTTCGATATATACGTAACAATGGTGGAAGGAAAAGTATTACTGTTAATTCTTGGAGTTCTACGTCCCGGAACCGCGAATATGATTATGAGGGACGCTGTAGTGAAGGGCTCCGGAAATTTTTACCACCTGTGGTTTTTTTTGTTTTTTTTTTCTAACGTGCACCTAAATCTCTAGCATTTTGCCTCCTTCGAAATGCGGCCGCCGCGGCTGGGATTCCACCCTGAGACCTTTGGGTCAGCAGTCGAACACCATAACCACTAGACCGCCGCGTCGGGACGTGAAAGGAAAAGGCAGTTTTACCGTTGACCGCACTGTATAACTGTGAGAAGGGAGGGGCTGACACCTGGACCCCTGGACGACGGTAAGCAGCGGGTGTGGAAGGAGAGGAGGAGAGAAGGGGGAGAGAGGGACAATAGAAGAGGATATGGGGGACATGAGGAGCAGAGAAGGGCGCGTCGAAGAAAACCGACTCAACGCACGAAGCCGGGAGAAATAAGAGATAAGATGAAAGAGACATCGAGTGTCAGAGCCGACAAGAATCAAACAAACAGAGAACACCAGGCCTGTGCGGAACACGCAGCACAGTCACAGCGAAAGCTCGAAGAGCGGACTTTCTAGAGCCCGTTGTAGACTCTCTTGGGGCGACTACTGTGAGTACAGTTGCATTGTACGCAGCACGCCATAATCATCATATTTTCTGCGAAGTAGGGAAGCACCCACTATGCCGTTATTCGTCATTCTGCGGAGGAGCGAGGTACCCGCAAAAAACTTGTAAGGCAGTATGTGCCCTTTGTTGATGCTGTGGCTGATGACGATGGAAAATTATGGCTGAGCTCTTTCTAATTGGCAGGACACTTTAAACCACCCACTCGTTACGCAATTCGCATTGTGTGACGCCTGGTTGTTGTAGTTTTACTCTTCTGCCACGCTATATTAGATATGTTAAAGCGATTCCTTGCCTGACATGACGCCTCTATAGGGTTTTTTTTTCTTTTTTTTTCTTTTTTTTGCGATGAAGCTTCAAGCACCGGCGTGGCTCTGTGGTAGAATACTCGACTGCCACGCAGAAGGCCTGGGTTCGAATCTCGCTCGATCCTAGATATTTTTTTTTTTCTCATAGCAGGCGATAGCGGTTACGGACACCGGCGGCAGCGGCGGCGCACAACCATAGCACTCTAAGAAAAAAAAAAAAGGAGTCGTTTGACTCTTCTTTACTACGTATGTGACTCTCACATGTCTGACTCTCTTTTGGAGAGTCGTGCGGCCCATGCCTTGCTTAAAGAGAGTCAATGTATCTCTCTAAAGAGCGTTACACACGTGACAGTTACATGTGTTGCAAAAAAAAAAAGAAAGAGTAAATGGACTCCCCTTTTTTTTTTCTTACAGTGTACGCCAACCAAATCGGCTGCTGTTGTGATCACATAACAGCTTTCGCGGTAAAAAAAAAAAAAAAAAAAGAATACTTTTGCTACGAAGCGGGAGCCTGGAAAAGACGGCACCGCCGTACACCCCTCCTATAACTATATGTACACTTATATACAACACACCTTCACCCCCCCCCCCCCCACCCACCCACCCTCTTCACGCTGCAGCCCCCGCTGCGGCGCACTGCTCCCATATGCGAGTGACGATTCGGAAGCGCTTACAAATGCGCTATATGCAGCTGATGGAATGACGCCAGTTCCAGACAGTTGCGGATTTCTTTTTTTCTTTTCTTTTTTTTTCCCCGTCTCTCTCTCTCTCTCTCGCTGTCTCTCATAAATGCTACGAAGCCGGGGAAAGCGAGCGACCCGTATAACGTGCCGCAAAGTTGTGAGGCCACACCTGCGAGGTGTGCGTAACACCTACACATGCACGTCTCTCTCATATTTCTCAGAATTTCGCAAAAGCAGGCTGCAAGCCATATCATAGGGCCGATCGCGGCGACGGTTCGGCTTATCACGAACGTCAACGTCTGCGGCGACGGCGCTCTCTTCAACGTTTCTTGCGTTTCCAAGTCGCGAGGACGAATGGCAGCTAGCTTGCGCAAGTAAATGATTCATCGCACGTGGGGCGAATGCATTTGCTTTTTTTTTATCCCTCCTCTCTGCGCTCGTCCGGTCGTAAAATTTATAAAACCGGAGAAAGAGCTGCGTTAGGAGAAAAAAAAAAGTTCGGGAAAAGAATTCACGCGTCTGCAGAGCCACGGAGAACCAACTGGGCAACCATCTTCGGATGAGGCGTGACGAAAGTGAAACCACCTTCGGATCATCCAAAACGCCTGGGGCCACATACGAAGAAGATTTGTATTATTAATATTACGATGGATGGATGGATGAAAGAACTTTATTAGTGTCCAATAAGTCGCACTAGTTTCCTAGCCCGAAGCGGGCCGCTCCCACGTTGGGACCGAAAGACATAGCCTTCCAGCCGCTTCGTGGGTCCGTTGGACTGCCCATAACTGTCCCTCTAATGATTCGTATCTTATTATTCGTCAGCGAATAGGCGGTTCGTGTTCTTGGATCCAGAGGACGCAAGCTGATCGACGATGTATGGAAAAGATAGGCGTATCCGTATGGAACGCTTCCCAGCACCTGTTGATTGTCCGCGGTGGTAAAGTGCTATAGGCTGCTGACCCGAAGGTCGCGGGTTCGATTCCGGCCTCGGCGTTGGCATTTCGATGGAGGCAGAATGGCAGGGGCCCGTGTACTGTGCGGTGTCAGTACACGTTAAGGAACACCTGAGATGGTCGAAATCTCCGTAGCCATCCTCGACGGCGTGCCTCATAATCATATATCGTTCTTTCGGTACGTGAAACCCCACATATTATTAACACGTGTCAACTATCCATGTGCACATCCGTACTGAGAATTACGCCATGTCGCACCTTCGTTCGAGCACGGCCGGCCTTCACGTCTGCCAGTCGAACCCGGGACTTGTATACTTCTCGGCACTATATACACTTTATGAAAACGAGTATTTCTACAAACTATAATCGTCAACTACCTCGCGCACTTTTCCTGCGTTATCAACGCGGTGGTCCCAGCACTTCCCGGTCACGAAAGGCGGGCGCACTACCGGAAGTGACATAGCATTCTTGATAGGAAAGTGGCGAGGAGCCAGCTCTTTTAAGAGAGGAAACGCGAGCAAGCCAGATGATGATCATTGTTGTCAGGCAGAAGTGCTCCCCAAATACTCAATTTTTCTTATACACTCTAAGAAAAAAATCGAGTATTTGGGGAGTATTCCTGCCACACAACAATAATCGTCATCCCCCTCGCGTACTTTCCTCGCGTTATCGCCGCGGTCCCGGCACTTCCCGGTCACGAACGGCGCGCGCGTTATCAGCGTGACATAGCATTCTTGATAGGAAAGTGACGAGAGCCGGGTTTTCAAAAGAGGAAACGCGAGCAAGCCAGATGATTATTATTATTGTTGTGTGGCAGAAATACTCCCCAAATACTCCATTTTTCTTAAGAGTGTATATACACACAGCGCCGTACAACAATGGAGCGCATGCCTGTCACCTGTGGAATGCGACTATATAACGCGGACTCGACATGCGCGCCTTCGCGCAGCTGGCGTGCCATTCAGCCTATAGAAGACGCGAGATAACGAAGCGCCTGATCCTACATTCCATTTCTCTTTCCTCGATCGGTCATTGGCCCAGACGGCGCAGTGACTACGTCATCACCCCGTTCCCGCGGTCTGTCACGCACGCGAGCGGTGCACGATAACTCGGGTATACTGACAGAATGCACAAAGTTGCGCGACTGAGACAGGGACAGAAGATTAGGCGGACGAAGCATTTCGTGCGTCTAACCGTACGCGTCTCCCTTAGGTTCCGTGTCACAGTCGCGCAACATTGTGCATTCTTCTAATCGGAAACCAACAGGACCCAAATTGCAACCTCAGTGACATGCCGTCAGAACCGCGAGGGATAAGTGTCGTTGCGTTACATAAACCTGCGGTTTCGCGAACAGCGCCACAAGCCAAAAAAGGAAAAAAAAAAGAAAGAAAACACGTCCAGTTGCGATGCGCTCGATAAAATCCGGCATTTATACAATCTCTCTATCTCAGAAGGTGAAACGACGCATGCCGATTCGAAGTGTTGCCGAATTAAAATGTGCAAACCTAAAAAGCCGAGAAGCCAGCATTCAGGGACCAGGTGGCACCCGTAATCCGTGCTTGTATGGTTTGCGCATTGCATCCTATGCTTAAGCACCACGAACCAAAGCGTCCAGCAAGAACTTTAATTACGCAAACTTTCTTCCTTGCGCTGTCTATTGAAAGACAAGGCAACGACAACTGACAACTCCCTGACCCTGTTCTCAGTCTTCATCCGAAGGTCGCGGGATCGAATTCCGGCCGCGGCGGCCGCATCTCAATTGAGGCGAGAATGTTTGAGCCCCGTGTACTCTGATTTAGGTGCACGTTAAAGAACCCCAGGAGGTCGAAATTTGCGGAGCCTTCCACTATATACTATACTGTGTCTCTCATAACCATATCGTGGTTTTGGGACGCAAAGCCCCAACAGTTATTGCTATATTGCAATAACTGTTTTCGGTACAAAAACGCAAGTAATGCCACCAACTATAAACTCAATCCGTTCGCTCTCTTGAATTTCAAGAAAGTGAAGCGAGCTTCGGGGGAGGAAGGTGGCAGAGTGAGTTGCTCGGCTTTTAAAACAACGAGCACGCGCGTTCCAACGGACGAAGCCGGTTTGCCGGCGGCAGGCGCGGCCTCGTCGCCAGAGACGGGGTCACGCGCGTGGCCCATTCCGCTTTCTCTTTTTTTTCTCCCATACCTTCGTCTTCGTCCTCTTCGTCGTCGTCGCACTGGGTCGACCGCTTGTCGTTCACGGCGGCGACGCGCTGATGGTGGTGGTCACCGTTGCTGTGGCACGCGGCACGCTGCTGCGACTCCAAGGAAGGTTGCAGATGCCGTCGACGCTGCTGCTGCTGCTGCTCGTCTTCATCGTCGGCGGGCGGTGCTTCGACTCGTATCTCCGGCACCGTGCCGAGCTCCGGGCCGCGACCCACGGGCTCGGGGCGCAGCGTGAAGGAGCGGCTCTTACGGCCGAACAGGCGCATGCTGTCGTATATAATCACGGGCGGGAGAAGAGAGCGGAGAGCACGCGTATGCACAACACAACACACCGCACCACACACACACACGCAAGATTCCTTTCTGCACGGCGGTCGTCTGCTGGGGGAAGCGCTGCTGCGCGCGGACACGCGGCGTTGTGGTCGTCGTAGGGAGGGACAAGGCGGAGAGCGGCTACGCGCCGCCGACGTCAGCAGCGCCGACGCGCCGCGGCGTCGGCGGCGACGTCAGAGACACACCATCTGGTGGAGCGCGCCGTCAGTGCGAGCGCGGGCGAGAGCGACGCGCGCTTTTTCGAGTGACGCGGAAGACAACAAGGGGCGAGGAGTGTTGTAAAAAAAAAACGTGGTTAAAGAACAAACCAACGAACCACACACACATAATAAAAGAAACAAGAAGCAATAAAACACAAACAATCGCGGCCCTCGGCAACAAGTGCCGGCGAGTTCAAGGTGAGCAATCTTTATCCGCTGAAGTTGCTTGGCTCACGATTTTCCGGAACAAATTTAGCCGTGAAACGTCGTCCAAAGAAAGAGAACGAAATGGGGTATACTTATACAAGTGAAAAGCGACTCAATTCCGGGCATTCTTTTTTTTTTTTGACGGATTAAGAGGATTCGGACGGATAATCTGAGATAACTTGGGCGCGTATATTAGCCTTGACGTAAAAGAACATTGAAAGAGCAAGAAAGAAAAAAAACATGGCTGATCCCTCCGTCATAGGAATCGGTATATAACACGAAAGTGAAACTTGTCTTCACAGAAGTAGTGCTTATTGTGTAGCGATATATGAGAGCTTGTACAATGTCTATTCGTGTTTGGCAGCTATAGCACTGTTTGACGTGGATGCACCCATGTTGACGGCATGTCTCTATCGCGACGACTAACGTCCATGATCATGATGAAACCGTTGTGGTAGCTGACGGTGTGAACATATATTTGGACACAGCGAATCGTGAATCCCGCGTAAGGATGATATCAACAAGCTCATGATCAACACTGGTACCCGGTATGCACTTCTTCAAAGCGTCGTCAATTAAGGAGAGAAACGGCACGGTGTGCGCTTTCTAGTAATGGGTAGCCAACGCCTGTGCTCATGCATACACTAACACACACTGCGCTTCAGCAACACGGGAGGTAGAGGTTCGTAGCCTGAGCCGCAAACGCGTGCGTCCCGCTGGTTTCTGTCTCGCAGGCGCTGCTCTCGCTCCACCAAGGCACGACATTCGCCCGTCGAAATCGCGTCCTTTCTGCAACACGTATTGCAGCAGTTTTGTTAGTCGGTGCTCTCGCAATTGAAGCAGTCGGCGGCGGAGAAATTCCGTTGGTGCACGTGGAAGCTACACTACTCCGATGAGCCGACGCACGCTAACACGAAGCCAAAGGCAAAGACCGTAACAGCGTAAAGGGTGCCTCGGCGACGCCAGCGCGGCCAGTCTACCTATCTGGTATCAAGACGCTTTAACCATGACCTCCGACGTCGCGTGCAATCTCGGAGTAAGCGCTAGTAAGTGTCGATCGTGAAGCATTACTTCTTTTCACATCTCACAGACGGCGGCACCGCCCCGCTCCGCCCGTCGCGAAAGAGAATGTGTGAAAGATATAAGGCGCGTTCGCGCCGTGTCTGGCATCTCCCGAGTTAGCCTAGTCGGTAGCGCGTCGGGCGCTTGCCGTCGCGGCCGTAACGTCGTGGGTTCGATTCCCAGCGGGGTATCTTTTTCTTGGGTTTTTTCTTTCTCACCTGTTGGCGTCCATTTTATCAACGTCATATCCGTGACGGATGTACTTGGTGGACCCCGGCATAAAACACTTTCGTGTTAAAAAAATACTGACGGCGGAGTGTATATACATAACGTATTGCGAGAGCTCCGCCCGTAGGCAGCACGAAAAAAAAAGGGCTAAACTAGGGAATTTAGGGGCCGTTTATTGTAACTAAAAGGGGCGATGGCCGTGAAGAGTAAATCAAAGAGCATATAACCAAAAAGTTAAACGTTTCACAAAATGCCGGTCCAACAGTGCGTTTGCATACATTCTTTTAAGAGACAGCCTACCGTTTCCCAAGGTAAAGTACTTAGAGTCGTTCACATTTTGTTCTAAGCACGATCATTCAAACTGCAATATATGTTATAATCAACGAGTACCCATGAGCAAGCGAATTAACGATTGTAAAACTATAAGCCAGATGGACTAGCATGTATGGGACACCGACACACGCTGTTTTTAGCCGTACCTGTACTATACACTATAAACAAGATGTCCCACGTAACTCGTGCCGAAATTAACAAAAAAAAAAAAAAAAAAAACATGCGAGTGCCACGTAGATCGACAGAACAAAGGCAATGTCGTTTAGCGTCGCTTGTAGCAAGCGAGATTTCTAACTCTATAACGTTAAAGATAACGTGTCGTGAAAATTCAGACGTCGACATCGGCGGCGTCGTTGGTTGCGAGCAAAAAATCGGCGTCCACACTGAGTACAATGTCCCTTTATATGTGTTTTCTATTTTCTATTTTCTAATAGAAAATTTTCTATTTAGCATGTGTATATACAGGCACATATACAGAATGTTAGAAGGGCTGGAACGCCCACCTGCACCACTGAAGTATCGCAGGTAGGCACATATACAAACACACATAAAGTATTTTTTGAACCCCCCCCCCCCCTACCCCGGAGAATATTTCTGGCTACGCTACTACTATAGCTGGCTCACGCTGCAGATTTGGGGACACCCCACACTGCACGGAACTGGCGAGAGGAAAGTACGTGCATCATGTGCCGCGAAATGCACATGACTGGAACTGAAATGTATGAATGCAACGCAGGCCGTGGCGTGTGTACTACATCTATATACTATGCATATACGTGCATTTGCCCCTTCCTTCCGGATGACGGCCGCATTACCCGCTGCTCATCACGGAATACCCGCCGTGGCCGCAACATAAAAGGGTGTGTGCCGCTTTTGGTCGGCAAGCGCGCGCGGCAGCGCGGCGCGTTTCGGTCGGGTGGTCGCGAAGTGAGCCGAAGCGAGACGGCACGAAGCGTCTATACTCCGAAAGTGACGGCGAAATTGGACGCGCCGCGGGCGGGCTGTTGACGCGTATACGAGCAACAAGAGAGAGAGATTCCTTCCGAAACCTCACAGTGGGCAATGGAGTTGAAGTTTGCAAATGAGTTCTGCGGAATCCCGCGGGAAGGGTTAAACAAAGGTAAAAATTTACAACCGCCCGTTTGTAGCACGAAGCCACAAAGAAATCCACACGGATTTCTCAGAAAGAAAGTCACTTAGTTGCTTGCCAAAATACGGTGAATGACGGCGACGGGGACGGACATTTTCCAGCCGAGACTGTCCATATAATTGCTATCGCAATAAAATTCGTCTTGGTCTGGGGATCGAACCAGAGACCAACGCCTTTCCGGGGCGGTCGCTCTATACTAATTGAGCTAACCAAGAAGCTAGCGAGCGCGAATTCATCGATAACTCGAAGAACATGAACACATGTTATTGCAAATTTGTCAATATTCCCTTTCTTAACCCTTTCCGCCACCTGCGGAATTCCGCAGAACTCATTTGCATTGATCGCAAGTCCTTGACCATGATTTAACCCTTGCGGTAGCCGAAGTTCTTAACATATGCGTGGGCACCGCATATGGTAAATACCCCGCACAGATGGCATCAACAAGCACATAATAAACACTGATGCTCGATATGCACTCCTTCAAAGCGTCGTGGTATGCGAAGAGAAACGCTACGCGCGTCGTGTCTTCCCTCTAGCCTGGCCGTTACTTCTCACAGGGCGAGCGGGGAACGCGGTGCGACAGCCAGGCTAGAGTGTACTAGAATATTTTCTAGTACACTCTAGCCAGGCGAGCGTCGGAGAGCTATTTGTCGATATGGATGTATGCTATGAGCGAGGCTTGGAGTAAAGCTGCCACCTCACGGTGTGTTAAAGCGTTCACAAAATTAAACTTCTATTGGAAACGCGCCGAATGGGACGGCCGTAGCAACGGCGCGTTTTCTTTTTTTTTTTTTCGAGCCTGGTGGCACAGATGTCATCACCCCGTTATAAAGGGGACGCTCATAGCATCCATCCATCAATCCAAGAGCAGAAAGTGTGAAAGATAAAAGGCGTGTTCATGGAGCCTCCGTAGTGTGTTTGGCGGTACCTCAGTGGGTTAAACGCCCGCCAGCCATAGTCGCGAACCTAGTGGTCATGGGTTCAACTCCCGTCAACGGAACTTCTTCTTAAGTTTTTTTTTCTTTCCCATCCGATGGCGTTCATTTCGCTGACGTACTTCCGTGACGGAAATACGTCCATAAAGTCTTGGTGGACCCCGGCATAAAACACTTTCGTGTTAAAAATTTGATCTTGTACGCATTTAATAATGATTCGTCTTATCTGAGAGGGGGAGATACGCAGACCATCTGCTCGTTGGGTCGGCCCTAGAAATGCTCACGCACTTAAAAGTAAACAAAAATTTCATTACGCGCACCACCCGGTGTTTCAGACAGTGCCGTTAGGCAAAGCACGCAAAGGCTGCAATATATTAAGCCTAAACGTGCGGTGCTCTGTGGGACATAAACAAACCTTTTCAACGACCAATGAAACATCCATTTGCATTAAACCAACACGATCGCAGGCAGACTGAGGTTGGCGTTGACGGAAAGCCATCTCTGGCAATCTGGTTTCACCATTAACGGAAGGATACGTGTAAACAAGGGAGTGGGGGGGAGGGGGAGGGGGGAGGGGTGAATGAAACGAAGATCTGCCGCACGAGTGTCCCGGTCGTTAAGCGAACGACCCAAGTGAAGTCCCTGGTGTATATACAGCAGTTTATAGTACAAAGAATATAGTTAAAACCGCGTGCATAAAGATCGTTCCACGGGGCTCACCACTCGCGCGGTGCTGCATAATAAAACGTATACACGGGGCTGTTTTCGTAACTCGAACATTCACCTCGTCTTATATACGTCGCTTGAGAATTAAGGAGAATGGTATACCGCGTTGGCCTCCGTCCATGTACGGACCTCGACTGAAAGCGACTCGACGTTTCATTTGATGTTGTTTGTTAATATACACTATCAAAGGATGCGAAATGGCCCCTTGTGAAGGAGCCTGAGAAGCGTATACGCCGCGTAAAAGCGGAAATGTTAAGATGTGACGCAAGAAGAAACACCATGAAATCTTGGAATCTGGGTGTTGGGAAGCGGTATAATTAAGTATATGCAACTCATCAGTGTCATCACAACCAAGTAACCACGATGTGTCGTGTGTGTGCGTGTGTGTGTGTGTGTGTGTGTGTGTGTGTGTGTGTGTGGTGTGTGTGTGTGTGTGTGTGTGTGTGTGTGTGTGTGTGTGTGTGTGTGTGTGTGTGTGTGTGTGTGTGTGTGTGTGTGTGTGTGTGTGTGTGTGTGTGTGTGTGTGTGTGTGTGTGTGTGTGTGTGTGTGTGTGTGTGTGTGTGTGTGTGTGTGTGTGTGTGTGTCGTACATAATAAATGCACCAAAGTATTCTACCATCTTCAATCCCTCTCCATTACAACAATGAAAAGCCGATACCGGAACAACTGACAGATATCGCTTTCAAGTTAATGTTACAGAAAAATTCAACTGCTGGGTTTTCACCTGCCCAAAGCTACATGAGGCAAGGGCGTAGGCAGACATTTTTCTTTTCGCAGGCAGATGTGGTCGAGTGTCATTTTGTGTTATGTATATGCAATGGCGAAAAAAATTTGGGGGGGAGGCACGGGCCCGGTGTGCCACCCCATGGCTACGCCACTGCTATGAGGTACGCCGAAAATGGGGGGTTAAAACCTTTACCACATAGTGTTCTTTAACGCGCACCTAAATCAATATACGGAGCAGTTCTTGCATTCCGGCCTCCCTCCCCATCCCTAGCGATACGCAGCCGCCGCGTGGGCGAGAATCGAAACCGTAACCTTTCAGTTGCTAGTAGCGCCTTGTCCTGTGTTCTTCCAAATTCTCCGTTCCTGGCAGCGCTTTACCATAGTGAACGTATGGCAGTCATTCCAAACTGTACTCGGCTGCAACCTAAGAAACAATGTCAGCTCTGCAGCCACGGTCCTCGTTGTCCCTCCCACACAGAATTTGGATAAGTGCTCCTTCCAATAGGGCTTCCTCATTTTCGTGACGTCAAGCACCTCTCGAGTGTTTCAGGTAGCTGATTTTGCCATACAGACCCACGTTTGTGTCGCTGGGTTTAAGTGAGAAACTTGAACGTATACTGGTAAATTTCGATACGGACTCTGAAACAGCTGCTCGGCCAAACGTAATGTTTTAGGTACTAACGACGAACCTTTAACTCTTAGTGATGCGTACTATTTGCATTAACCGTGAAAAAGTACTTACTGTTTGAGCGGAAACCAGCTAGCACGACTGTCTGTCATGTCTTTCACAGGTGAAGGGAAAGCGCGCCTCGGTTCTGTGGGCGAAGGTTGTAGCCGAGTATATATCAACTTTTGTCGCTGAGGTATTATGCGAATTTTAAAAACTTTATAGCCTGTTCTTTCGGTGTCTGTGAACTGTCATCATTACTCAAGTTTCTGAGAACTATGCCGAAAGTATTAACTTTCATATAGAGTCTGCGCGCCCAGCCTCTTAACACAACGCTCGACAGAGGACTCGGCTCACAAGGTGTTCCGCGGCACACCTCCGCGAAACTTAACGCCAACGCTCATATCCGGTTTCAACCTTGCGAGGCACTAACTAATTATGATCGCACAGAACTAGGTCTGTAGTACGCGCACAGCACACCTCACGCACTTGCCCAACCACAAGCTCACGCACGTCCGCCGTCTTCGGTAATAAATTACCGCGCACTTTCCATCAATTATTTAAGAGCGCCACGCGCCCACGGCGCTTCCCGTTTCGAAGAGAAAAGGTTTATCAACGACGCGGCTCCTTATAAAGTCAGAACGCTGACGCGCATACAAGGCGGGCGAAGGTTAGTTGCGAGGAGAAGGTTACGGCATAACTGGCGCGTCACGGAATACCTTCACGTATGTTAATTAACGGTCTAGAGATAGTTAACAAACTTTAACGAAAGGACTCTATATCGGGAGCTAAACCATAAGTCGTCTCGACCCAAAAACACTTCATTCGAAAGGTGTATCGTCGTTTATGTCGAGGTAAAGTGACGCTGATTTCAATTCTTGTCAGCGATAGTGGTTGCAGGGCGGCAGTGGATATCGATCACGTTCGGCAATCAATGATGATAAAAACATTTTATTGATTAAGAGATCTTAGGTTGAGATGTCCAGTCCGGTCCTCATTCGTAGGGTGCCACCCTAGACGCTGGCAAGCTCCGCCATCTTGTCACATTCCGTAACGGACGGTATTTTAAGCCAATCAGAGAGGCCGTAACAGCCCACTGGGCCAATCAGAGTTGAGAAGATCGCGAATATATGACAACATATGGCGGAATTCGACAGTGTACGGAATAGCACACCTGGACACCCTTGGCTGAAACCGCCGTCCACGCTCCGCTCCCGACGAGCAATCACTGTTCCTCCAAATTCAGAATCAGAATGAGTCTATTCGTGTTAATAGATCGACGGTCGTAATTACACGATATGTATATACAGAAGGCGGTCCCTCAGTAAGAAACTGAAACGTGGCCTCTTGTACACGATAACAAGCAGGACCGTACCCAGGAATTTTTTTCGGGGGGTGTTTGTGTGTAGAACGGCTAACGTTGGCAGCTAGTGGTCGCTGTGAAGGTGTGAAAGTATTTCAGTGCCACCCGCAAAGTTAAAGCATCAAAAAATTTCGGGGGGTGTCAGAACCCCCTAAATCCCTCCTTAGTTACGGCTCTGATGACAAGACAACAATAATGGCAACATGTGTAGTAAACAATAATATTATCTTCTAGCAGACGTGGCGTAAGTGAGCACATAAACAACAGTTAAATGTATAAACAAGTACAAGGCGGTGGAGTACAGTGTAATAGCGAAAATTACAAAGATAACATTTTTCAAAGCAGAAAAAAAAATAGAAAGGTACACAAATGATCGCAACAGCAAGAAAAAAAAACGTGTTACAATGATAAAGGTGAGTCTGAGGAGGTTAAAAGAAGGTTCTTAAGTTCAGTATTAAACCTGCGAGCTTTCAGCAATTTTAAAGCTGACGGTAATGTGTTTCAGAGTGACAATGCCGGAAAATGTAAGGACTCTTTGACGTAGGTGGTGCGAATGCTATGTCAAAATAAAGAAAACAAAAAAAGAACAGGTTCGAGTTTAAGCAAATCTAGTATTGTCGATATTAATAAGGGACGTCTGTGGAATGATGGATACTCGAACATCAGAGTTCGAGCCGGACAGGGCCGCCTCCAAGTCATCCCACGTTGGCCGTTCTATTTTGTCTATGCTATTGCTTTTTTTTTTTTTCGGCGATCGGGAGTATCGAATTCCTCGCGTTTCTTTCCGCAACGCCGGCCGGCTGCCTCTGAAGAATGTTCTTTTCGAAAGGCACGAACGTCCAATCGTCGCGCGCATAGCTGTTGTCAGGAGGCAATCGGTTGGCTGTAAGGCGCTTACGACGTCCCTCGTCTAGCCATAATAGCATCACGCGTACAGTCGTGAGCAATGTTAGAAAGCACACCGAATGCATGTTTAATCAACGATTACCTGTAATGTAACGATACGAACGTGACGTACTGGATTGCAAGAGATACCTTTCCGCTTGAGCGTTTAGTGCAGAACACATTTCTGCGTTCGCCGATAGCGTTTAGCCCCCATGGCCTTTAAAAGGCAATTTCAGTGTTGCATCTCATATTGCTCACTACTGCGCGTACATTGTTTTGATTTTAATCCATTAGCAACAGGACCATCAGCATGGAAAATTCATCAAGGAAAATCTCAATCGACTCAGAACATCAAGGTAATTTATTAAGGCCGAACTCATCAAACGCGATGAAGTGACCGTCGGTGTCGGCGTCGGTATCGGCGGCGTCAACACGAGTGAAGCATAACCATGCGATTACGCATGATGACGTAACGAGTTGGCAAAATATGAGACGTCATCGTGACGTCACGGTGACGTCACGTAATGACATCGCAGGACACCGTCGCTTGGTGAAAAGTTACGTCATGACAACGTCACTGGTTGTCAACATCGTGATGTCACACGGCATTGTCGCTTGGTGAAAGGTGAGGCGATCACGGAGGCAGTGCAAAACCAGGTGAGGTGCAGAAAGCTTGCAACGCCTCCGATCCCGGAGGCATTGCAAAACCACGTTAGGTGTGGAAAGCTTTCGGTTAATGCCAGGGCAGGATCAATACATCGACTGAGAAGAAAAAGAAGATGGCTTTCGCCTTCGGGTCGTCTTAGGTGAATGCAGAAGGGACCCTGCGATTTTTTTGTGACATGACAACAGTTTACCATCGGAATGTCAGTGCTATCGATTCGTCGATCGGGTCCGCAGCCGCAAGAGGCCCGAAAGTCCCTGAATGGTATCGCGGATTCCGTGGCTAAGAGGGGCACTTTATCTAATCAGATAACGCGTGCGACGAGGCGGGCATATATACTGGCGTACGTGCTCGAACGTAAGTGACCACCACGATGCGATTATTCTGGAATGCACTTGTCAACTGCGTACGTAGATATGGCGCACGGGCTTGTCATAGTCGGTGACAACGTAAGAATCGAGGCTCCGCCCACAAAGCTGCGTCATGCCTGTCCTTCAGCTCTGTAAGTGAGTCGTATAGCGTTGGTTTTCGTTCGAAAGGCAAGTACTTCGATACTGAGGTTATTCGATGATTGCACGAAAAAGTGGTTCAGTTTCCCTTTGAAAAGGCTTCAATGGCGGTCATATTTGACACTTATATGTGTCAAATATGACCGCCATTTCAACCATGCAAAACCAACTAGCCCTCTGGCTCTTCTGGCGATCATACTGTCATGGCGCCACCAGGGGTCATAATATAATAATAATTATTCGGGTTTTACGTACCAAAAAACCACGATATGATTATGAGGGACGACTTAGTGGAGGGCTCCACCTGGAATTCTGTAAAGTGCACCTAGGTCTAAGTAATACGGGCCTCTAGAATTTCCGCCTCCATCGAAATGCTGCCGCTGCGGCCGGGATACTATCCCGCGACCTTCGGGTCGGCAGTCGAGGCCACCACGGATCGCCAGCGACTATAGACGACACTTAACCTACAACAAAGAATTATACGAACGTCACTGTTCGCGCTTGTCGTAGAACGAAGACACTTATTTTCGTATTTACTTAACTTTTAAATAATCTTGTAGTTTATGCTGTTCAATCGGAACTGTTTTGCCCATTATGTTTGTTCTGTATTGTACCAAATTCGCTGATTATCATGTGTCTGACATTGTCGCCGCTTTGTGACATACCACTTTTATCTTTTTTTCTTTACCCATTATTATTCAGCACATGTGATATCTGTATCGTTCGCTTAACATCTAACATGTACTTCAGTGTATATACATTTCATGTTTTATTTCTTTTGCTGTCAAGTGTTATTGATTCTTTGCTGATTGATTGTTTGATTTCATTTGCTGTCAAGTGTTATTGATTCTTTGAAACTTATTCTTTTCTGTTTGCCAAGTTGCTTTACATGATTTGTTTTCTTTTGTTTAACCAGCACAGGAGGTCCCCTTGCAGCCTAGTGCTTTGGGACCTCCTTCTGTATATTATTTTTCCCATGTATTATCTTTTTCGAATCAATAAAATCATTTCTTCTTCTTCTTCTTCTTAAAAATCAAACAAGACCAGCGCTGAGTATACCAACAGGCGCGTTTATTCTTTGCTGTACAAATACATACGCATTCTGGAAAGGGAGAAAGACGGAGGAGAAGGCGGACATTTTTCGAACACATGCGCAGATGCCCTGATTTGTCAAAGAAAGTGAAACGCTCGACCGTACCGCCCTGTTTTCTACTATGCTTACGTACCAACGAGCACAAGTCCATACGCTTTTAAAGTACGTAATTCTATAACGCTTTGCCAATGAAATATCAAGCACTCGCGTTCCCGATGACACTGTGACTTTTTTTAGTTATTTAAAGTCAGAAAAGCGGGAAGGACAGCCTCGTCGCTTCTTTTTTTTTCTACATTCAGGCGATGCCTGTATTGGCCAAAGGATCAATTTATTTATTTATTTATTTATTTATTTATTTATTTATTTATTTATTTATTATTTATTTATTTATTTATTTATTTATTTATTTATTTATTGTTACAAGTGCCCTCGCGATCGAATAAACATAACGCTGGGCAGAGGATTACAAATGCAAGTACCACAGTCTTAGTATTCAGTATTACCAAACATTTAATTAAGTGGTCATGATAAACAGTGGTTACTTATAATCGGTTGCTTGAAGAGGGCGGCTCCACTCTTTCACGCGCGTGCTGAGAAAGACTGAAAAAACGCACTGTTTCTATATGTATAGCACTATTAGTACTAATAGTACTACAGTACTGTTGCTATATGTATAGTTCTGTTTTTCGTAATGCCAACTTTAAGGGGAAATCAGGGGGAAAATATTGCGTCACTGCGCAGACAACGGTGGTAATATGTTTTGTGGAACACTGCTGAACGAAACAACGAAACGAAAGGGAAATGATCATGACAGTAATACCTGGGGTTTTACCCGCCAAAACCACGATATGGTTACGAGGCACGCCGCCGCGAGGAACTCCTTACTTGACTTCATACACGAGGCGAATTTATTTGTATGTGTATTTTTAAATCAATAACTATTATGCCTAAGGGTAGACTTTCGAAAATTAAAAAAAAAAAGGTACGGATAAACTTCGACCACCTGGGGTTATATCACGTGCGCCTAAATCTAAGCCCTAGGCCGCCATGAAAAAAAGCGACCGGGATCGAACCCGCGACCTTCTAGTCAGCAGCCGAGCGCCGCAACCACAGTACCACCGCGGCGGCACGCCAATAGAGGCTTCACAGCAGTTATGGTCGCATTGCAGCTGTAGTTTGAAATATTAAACGAAGCAGCGTGCATCGTCGTAAACGACTCACACGGGTATGGCAGTAAAATTCGGGAGACCCCGCAGTGCTTTGGACTTAAACCCTTGCAAGCCAAGCGTGCGCCGAGCACAAATCGTCACAAGAAGTCGCATTCACTGCGCGCTCCCGTGTTCAAGGAGAAGCGAACTTCCGCGACGTTGTTGGTCAAGGAGGTTTTAAAGAAATTCCTCCAGCGGAAGCAATCGCAAGTTCTTATCAGCAAAAGTGAAGCCCGCATTTTCCCATACCTTATCTCAAAAACATAGCCTTTCCGTGTGATGCCCAATCAGAGATAAAGTGTGTTTGTTCTCATAACGTAAATTATAGGTTACTTGTGAAATATGATATCGCTGTTCCCGAACAAAAATAATGTATCCGGATGAGTATTGGTAACGCGATCTCTTACAAAATTTGTCAGGACTCTGAGGATTCTTAAGGGAACCAGGAACACGAAGAAACACGCTGAGCAGCATCTGTCCGGAACAACCAGCCGTCCTAAACTCATAGAGCGTGTGGAGGGTGATCACCAGAATCTTTCCGCTGTAAGCTACCGTTTCATCATAGCCCACGGTAAGATGGTGGAGGCCTGGCTTCACTTTCGGGACATAATTTCCACTCCTACAATATTTTTTAAAGCCTCCTTGTTGTTGGTGTACCAGTGGCAAAGTATTAATAAAAATGTATAAATGAATGATGCTGGTAGCAAATTAATAAACTGTAGAACAAATAATGACAAATAAATGATACGAATGAAGTGTTTCATAACAGTGTCCCTTTTAAGCGTTGGGCGCGCTTAGGGTAGAAAGTAGCCATTATTGCGATTGGCTGATCGCACCTACGTAGACAAAAGTCACAGGGTCCTCTATGCGTTCGCGTAACACGACTCGAAGGGTGGCATTAAGGTAATGTGACTTTTGGTACGCGCACGGTACACATGAATTCACTTTGGTATCACGTGTCTTTTGACATACTTTAATGCCGCAGCAGGTCTCGCGAACTATCCGTCAGGTCTCGCTAAATCATGCAATGTCTCTTGAGTGATGTGGCACATAAGGCTTTCGCCTTATTAAAATATAAAGAGTCCTTCCCGTACAGGGAAAATGGTAGCAAGCGAAGGTTGCCGCGTGCCTGGGAGCTATTATTTTTCTTTCTTTCTTTCTTTCTCTTTCTTTCTTTCTTTCTTTTCTTTTCTTTCTTCCTTTCTCTCTTTCTTTTCTTTTTTCTTTCTTTCTTTCTTTCTTTCTTTCTGTCTGTCTCTGTCTGTCTGTCTGTCTGTCTGTCTGTCTGTCTGTCTGTCTGTCTGTCTGTCTGTCTGTCTGTCTGTCTGTCTGTCTGTCTGTCTGTCTGTCTGTCTGTCTGTCTCTCTGTCTGTCTGTCTCTCACGACAGTTTCATAAAGTTCCACCAACCAGCTACCTCACCACTGGTGCACTAAAACCCAACCAACCAACCAACCAACCAACCAGCTATCTCACCACTGGTGCACTAAAAATGAAGAAGGCAACAGTTAGCCCAACAAATGGCTTCGTTGTGACGTCCGTGAGCCGAAGACTATGAGTACGTACAACGAGAGAATACTAGGGAACGGGAAAGGCAACGCCGGCAGCGAGAGGATCCCGAAGCGATGGAAGGCCTACGCTTACGGCGACGTGCCCGTAGACCTATGACAGGTGCGAACGCATGGCTTCAGCCGCGAGGCTCTGACTCTGCAGTTTGGACATCCGTGTCGTGTCTGCGACTGTCTGTCGTTTAATTTAAACCTCTCTGCAGCGCTGAGAATAAACGTAGAAAGAACCGAGCATCACCTAGCTAAAGCCTAGCAATGACCTATAGAAAAAACCTAGAAACAACCATATTAGTCTTCAGAATGGTCCAGTTTCGCAGTTTCATGCCAAGCGCGGCTTAATGCAAGCTTCGACAATTTTTTTGTGTGTGCACCCGCATTACCGTACGCAGTCGCCAGCGCCAGGCTTTTCGCGAATTATGCCGCCGCCGGCGCCGCCGAAATCTGTAACTCACAGAAGTTTCGTTTAAAAAGAAAGAAAAAAAGCTACATAGTATACATCCCAAGGTCGTATATTTGATGTGTCGAGGCGCCTAATAAAACAGTGTTCGAAATTCTGCAGGTGTTTTCGAAGGAACGCGTGCGTACAGTCGCGCTCAATGTGACTTGCAACGCGGGAGCGCGTGGCCTCATGATTTCAAAGATTGCGCATGGCTTCAACTTGTTTTCATTTCAACAACTTAGTGATATTTTCTTATTTGGAATCATCTTCGAGCGCGAGAACAGCGTTTAGTTATGGAAATAAGGGCTAGTGGAAGCCATATGCAGTCTTTGAACTCGTGACGCCACGCGCTTCCGTGTTGCAAGTCATATTGAGCGCGACTGTACAAGGGAGTATAAGCGGTAGATCTTGGGCAAGTTGACGCATCATGAACTAAACTGAAAACGTTTTTTTTTTTTTTTCAGGTACAAGGGAGAGCACGTGCCCTCCCCCTTCCCCTTAAATTTACACTTCCAGTCACCACTGGCGTAGCAGGGGGGGGGGGGTTCACCTCCCACCCCAACCCCAAAAATAATAATTCTGGCTATTCTAGCGAGAGTAACCGCCTCTCCTCGTGTCTATTATCCGAACATCCGTCGCAACCGCACTCCCCATAAAGTTGCGCAACAAACTTCAGACTTGAAGTATTGTAAAAGAGCTCAAAGAAAACACGGACCCAGACCAAAGGTAGCCGCAGCAGCAGCGTGCTTCCTACACTCTCGTCATTGCGTGCACAGACTGAAATACAATATGACGTTGCATTGCGTCCGCGATTTTTTTTTCTCCAAGTGGCACTTGAACGCGCGTTGATTTCTCGGACATCCGCGAAACTTGTTCACGCGGTCACTGGGTCAATAGGCGCGACATCGCACAAGTGCCGATATCTTGCTCACACGTGCCAGCAAGATATTGGGAAAGCGTCGGGCTACGCGTTCGTATCGACTTTCACAGGTTCACTATAAGGCAATTTACATTTCATTTCGAGGCAGTAGCCGCAGTAATAGCGGCAGCAGCATTAATAGTAGTAGTAGTAGTAGTAGTAGTAGTAGTAGTAGTAGTAGTAGTAAGAGCAGCAGCAGTTGTGTGTCGGTCTGTTATTTTTTCATCGCTAAAAGCAACACAATTATTGTATCGCCGTTAAAGCTTGGACGACTCTTTTGTCAGTTTTGAATAATTATTGAATGGCAGTTTGCCACGAGTCGTTCGCGTTTTCAATGAAGAGTCACAGACATTCACAACGGGTCAAACTACACCTCACCGAACAACCGTTCGTCGACGAGTGGCTTTTTTTAAAAGCACGACGAAAGCAGTGTTTTAAATTAGGCGGCAGTACGGGTGAGAAAATATTGCATTTAACGGTGCACTCCCCGCACAGTCTCAACGATTCTGCACAACGGCGACATTGAGAAAACGTGGCTTTCGAGATTGCCGACGCTGCGAAACGCGGCCATCTCGGGGGCACTGCGTTGCGAGCATCGCCGACGCACGTCGATCCCACGAGATGGCGCCACCTGCGCGTACGCAGTCGTCGTGCGCGCCTTTCGAAAGCAACGCGGTCACGGACTTTGTGCCTCGCTGCGAGACGAGAATGCTCGTAGATCTGCAACTAAATGTTTTTCAGCAGCAGCGAAGAATCACGAAGAAATGTGCAGTGGAGCAATGCAGTGATAAAGATTACGCTTTCGTGACGAAATTATGTCAATTTATTGTCAATCACTATAGGCTCATAATTTTTTTCTCTGAGCACCGTACTGTCGTTAATTCCGCGATTCTAGGTCCTAAAAATAAGAAAATGAATATGAAAGTTTAATTTTTTTTCCCTTAATCTCGTGTCAAACTTCGCGCTCAATAAAATTCCCCGAAAATTGGTACGTCAACTTTCTGGCCAAGTCAGATGCGAATGTGCTTCATGTTTGCCGATTATCGGGATAGTCGCAACAGTTTTCGAAAATGAGTTTACTATCTTCTGTAGACATAGATGGCTCCAAGCAAGTGTGATACGGTCAGAAAATACTGATAAGAGTCGACGTCGCACCTACCGGCATTAACACTACCGTGATTTCAGGCTACAATTCTGGTGACTCCACGCAAGGTATTAAAAACATTTAAAAATGGCCGCTTCTGCGTCAACAACACATCGACGGAGCGGAGTGGCCCTAGAAACGTCATGATATCCTCCAAGAGTACGTGACGAGAAGCTCATACCGTGTCGTGACGACAGGCATACACTAGGAACCGAAACTAGCTTTTTAAAAACATACTGTAATTACTTTTTCAGGGTGCACTCACGCTTACCAGTATATCTTCTAGGCTCTCGAGGACTCGGCCTTTCATGTGACGAAAAAAAAAAATCAAGATTTTCGAGTCAGTACCTCTTTAACTACTATGTATGCGCCAGCTGACGCCGTCAAAATCTGTGACGTCACAGCACGTTGGTACGGGAGCTTCAAGATGGTGTCGCCACACGCATTTTTTTTTTTTTTGCGCGCGTTTTCCCGCTTACTCGCGGAAGGAGCGGTGCGCGTTTGGTATTGTGAAGTGGTGATTTACTAACACGACAAAAAAAAATCGCTGCTCTTTAATGCCCCTTCAAGAATACGGATCACAAACGTCATAATAGCACCATAACGAAAAAAAAAACACATCAGGAGGTTACAAACATGAGATATATACAAGAGCGGACGTCACTTTCCGTTCTTAGCGGAGAAAATTACGACGTCCATTGTTGACGCCGCGATACGGTATATATGTGCCCGCAATCTTATTCCATCGAAAGGAACGGACCACAATGATCGATGCGGTAATTATAACGACGTACGTGCGGTAGGTGGCGTCCGATTGTAACAGCAGAGTTGTAACACTCGTTACGCCACCTCTTCGCGTTTGTAAAGCGAGTCCAGCTTTTGTCGGGGTGACATCGATGTCGCCATAAAGTGTGACATACAAGGCGCCGTCCGAGTCGCAACGGCTGGTCTTTTCATAAGGTGGCCGGAAAGTGCTTGTCACTACCACCTCCCTTGCAAAAACTCTTGTACGATATTCAATTTAATATCGGCATAAAGTACGTTGAATGCAATAAAAGTCAGTAGTACGAAAGTTAGTAACGGAACGTGGACTTACACAACTCCTTTTGCAGGGACGCTGGCTGTGACGTTCAATTGCATTTCTACATAAAGTACGTCGAATGCAATAAATGCCAACAGTAAGTAACAGAACATGGACTTATTATATAACTACTTTCGCAAGGGAGCTGAAAATCTGCTGTGAAGTAAACTCGTCGGTATTCACACGCTGCTATGCGGATGAAGTCAATCCGAGTTCCTTTTTTTTTTTTTTCATTTCACGCAGCTTTAATCAAGCATTCACTGTACAGACACGGCCGCTGGATGGAGCCATTCATCACCGTGCGCTTTTCAATCCAGCGGCCGCGGTACAGTATGCAACCGCGAGGCGCAGGAAACTTTCAAGCCATTCGCGGACAAAAGCCACGTTTTGTGGACACTGTATGGAGAGAAAACAGTAATTAAAACTGTCTGAGCTGGTGGCATGCTCTTCATACATGTTGTATTTTCAATCGTTCATTTTGAGATGTTGGTTACCAGCGGTTGAATATTAAGGCGAAAGAAACGAAAAGCACATATGATACAGATGAGAGTCTATAAAGTGTTCAGTAATGAATCTTGTAGCCTTTCGGGAAATCTGTTTAGTATCGTACCGAAGCTGCATCTTTTATTCTTTAACTGAATAAGTCATAATTATTGGCCAATTGTGTTTTCATTTTAAGGAATGGCATGTAAGGGGGCGGGGCGCGGGAAGCAAAGGAACGCAGGCATTTCGCCTGCGTTCTCCTCGCTTCACCGTGCTCATGTAATGACTTGAAATCAATCAATCAATCAATCAATCAATCAATCAATCAATCAATCAATCAATCAATCAAAAGGTTTCACTTGGAATCCATTCATTCATTGCGGTTAACTTCCCAAAACAACACTGTACTTGTAAGACAACACAAGTAGAGGGTTTCGAATCAATCTTGACGACGCGGTGTTTCTTAATGTCCGCCAAAATCTACACGATCATTATTGCATGTCCCCAGTTATCGAAATGCAATCTAGCCTCACGATATTGAATCGAACCCGCGACCTCTCGCTCAGAAGTAGCAGGAGAACGCCATTAGCCACAGAGAAACCGCTAGGGTTATCAAGGATCTCGCGCCTATTGGCCTGGTGTGCGACCGATGGCGGCGCTGCGAACGGCGCCTGTATGACGTCATAGCGGGGATTCGCGCGCTTTCGTCTGCTACGTAGGTCCAGCGCCGTGTTGAAACCACCGTTGTGGTAAATCTCAACAGAAAGCACTTCAATTGATTATCTCGCGTATGTTGGCTACTGACGCTGTTCGAACAACCGTGGGTCTGCTTTTAACGTTCATTTAGAACTACTACAGCTCTTTGTTTCTTAGAACTGCGGTCGCTTTTTTTTCGCGGCGAGTGCTGCGCAATGGTGAAGTACTGCTCTGTGCCTCAGTGTGCTTCGTCCACTCGTGAAAAAGGCGTTAGCTTTCACAACTATTCTAAGGACCCAAAGCTGAAGAAGAAGTGGATAGTCACGCTCAGTATGGGAAAAGCGCCCCAGGGCCGCATTCATCGACCGTGCTGCCGCAAGCACTTCGCGGACAGTGAGCTTCTGCTTACCCACAACGTACGCGCCACTCTTAGGTAGTAAGCTCGTGATCTGATCGCGTTTAAGCGCCTCGCCAATACTTAAAAGGCGACTTACACCAGGTGCGGTGCCGTCCCACAACCTGCCGCGAAGGCCCCTGGATAAGGAGCCGACGACGCGGCCCTCCCAATCGCCTCGCAGGAAAGCGCGCCTCTGATGAGCTCAGCTGAGCGGCGCAGGATGTCTGGAGACTACGGCTGCGTTTGGATGGTGTACATACTTATTTTACTTATGAAGGCAAGCGCGCGCCTAGCAGAGTGCTTATCATAAATTCATAAGCGAAACTCGTTGCCGCTGTTTAGTGTACATTCTCTAAAAGCTTTCACCTGAGGCAGTGCACACACTTAATTATTTAAAAGCGAAGCTCTTTAAGCTTTTCGTTAGGCCGCGTGGCGTGAAACTCGACCCAGCTTGCCTTTGCCACGTTAATCTCTGTGGCCCTGTGCGTGGTATAATCAGCGATTAACTATTTGTTATATTCTAATACCCATGCGACGGCCTTGCGCGGTGTTAATATGAACTACGACGTAATATCGTTGTCACCGAACCAACATTACGAGACAAACTGCGATCATGGGCGTCGGCAGGGGGGTGTGCAACAAGGCGGCACTTGCGCACTTGTTTGCAGGACGAGAGCTGCGACGGTGACGCGATCTCCGTTGACGGCCTAGACCGCGCATTCAACAACGTGGCCTGCGGCGCACACCGCCTCGCCCTCGACAAGACACCGCGACCTTTCACAAGCTTTATCTACACACTTGTAGATGCTGGAGAACGGCACGCTTACTGAAATATTGAAAGAAACACCCAAACTAATAAGTATCGTACGGCGGAAACAAGATAACGAGCGAGAACACTCACACATAGTTTCACTTTCACCAGCAATGCGGTCGGTGGCATCGGCGCACTCGTCGGCCATCCGGGGATATATTGGCCCTATCGATTGGGCCGCAACTAAAACAAGTTCAAGATTACGCTCGAAAATGTTCGTTGCAGGCGTTCGTTGACCGTCGCGAGGCTGTTCGTGCGACAAAGTTTCCGCCTGAAGCAGACGATCCGCATACAGGAGCAGCGGCTGCTGCAGCGCGGTTGAGAGCGAAGTCCCCGCGAAGTCATACGCGAGAGGGCGCCACTCCAAGATCTCGAGGCCAATAGGGTGACGCGACACAACTACATCGACGCGACGTCATTGGTTTCGGAAAACGCTTTTCGGTGATGGGCCCATTGATTTCAGCAGCATGCAAGCAAATACGATAGCTTCGTTAAAATGCGATGTAATATAGCTCGTTATAACAGGTAAACTTTAGTTCGCAAGTTCCAACTGCAAGATTTTAAAATCGGTGACGCCTACGGGGTCACTGCGAACTCAAAGATGGCGCAACCGCTCGCCCTAACGGTTTCCTCTTTTCTTTCTCTTCTTGCGCGCATGCAGAATCCGCTACGGGTCTGAGTGACCACGCTGGTCACTCTGAACTCCTTCAATCCGCTTAACTACTATCATCATCGTCGTCATCATTATCTGATGTCCACTGAAGAACGAAGCCCCCCCCCCCCTCCCTCTCCCAATGACCTCCAATTTGCCCCATCTAGCGCGAGCTGATACCATTTTATCCCCGCGAACTTCTTAATTCCATCGCTCCACCTAACTCGCTGTCGTTATCCACTTCTTTTCCCTGGGATACCCATTCCGTTGCTCCAACTGACCACTGGCGGTCTGTCCTACGCATTACGTGGCCGGCCCAGATCCACTTCTATCGCTTAACCTGTTTGCTGTCTGACCCGCGCTCTTTAAGCGAATGACCACCGACATGGAGAGAGAGAAAGCAAACGTTTAATAAATAAACAAATGAAAAAGCAACTAATTTAGTGCCTCTGGCGAGGCGCCTCACCTAAGCACTTAATATAAGCAGTTCACCGAAACATCTCAACGAAGCACGTCACCGAAGCACTTCAACGAAGCACCTCACCGACATTACCTCAACGACATTACCTGCCCGTCACATCAACGACACAACGAAAGCGGAGACTATCGAGTAAACATCAGTACCGGATGAAGAAACAGCCGCAAAGTGCCTGCGTCTAGCTGACCGACAGAAATACCCGGTGCCAACGGGAGCAGGCGCGCAGAAAAGACAAACAAACAGGCACCGCAGCCTGCGGCTCTCTCTAATGGAAGGTGCGTCAGACGACCTTTTGTCTGGTCGCCCGATAACAACAAGCTGGTTTCGAGTCAGCGCGTGCGCCAAGTTCGCGACCTCAATTTAGAAGCGGGACCCTATACAGCGACGGTCTACGCGTGCGGTACACGGGGATGAGGCACGCTCGGTGCAAAACGAGCACAGTCCTGCAGCACGTATACGCAGCAAAAGCCAGTGCGACGCCAGAAGCGGAGAACGCGCATGCGCTGTCGGGTGAAAACTCTGATGACCGATAGCGCCGATTCGGTACAATCAACGATGACGATGCGAAACGAACGAAAGGAATCAACTGCGTTCGGGACAAAACATTGATCTCGGTTCAAGAAAAGGTATATGTACAGACGGGTTCACTGTTAAAGGGAACACTTGCGTTCCGGGCATGTCCGGATTTCGCTCTCCTACAAAAGCATAATGGCTTAGATCTGCATAACACTACTGGTGGTTGACAGTTACGAACCCTTATGATGGACTAGTCCACGAACAATCTTTCCGCATCCACTATCTGTTAAGAGGCCAACAAAATGAAAGTTGCTTATTCGTGTGTTCCCTTTAATTTAACAGGACCGCACTGTACACATTCTTAGCTACATTACGTCTGGTTTTTTTTTTTTTTTGTGTCCGTGCGGATTTTGGGGCAGTCGCGGGTCATCAGCGACAATTTTGTTAAAATACTGTGGGTCACTTTCAGTGAAGACTTAAACTGGGATTCCCCATGCGTATGATGTTGCCGAAAAGGTTGCCAAGACATGTGGAGTACTTGCGAAATTCCGAGATATGGTTTCTTAAAAAATTAAAACTCCTTATTTCTAATGCCCTATTTCAATCGCACATCAATTACAGTACCCTCGTCTGGGGAAACACCACGCAAAAGAACAAACTAAAATTGTTACAGGAGAAGCCAATCTGACATATCGCGGGTGTTCCATACGACGCTCATACGTCAAGCTTATTCGCAACATTTAACGTGCTCCAAATAGAACAGCCGTACGAATTCAATCTCTTTGGTAAACACAAGCATAGTTTGAAAAGTAAAAATAATTTGTTTCTCAGATTATGCCCACTAAGAAAATCGTCTGCAAGAACTTACAACATTCGGCGAAGAGACACATGGCATATACTGTTTTCACGAACGAATTGTGGTTTAAAAAGTCTTAAGCATATCATGCCAATCTTTTTTGAATTTCCTAAACAACACGAGTATTACGGTTGATACAGTGAAAAGAAGCAGTCGAAAGAATATTTAATTCGAAGCCACAGACAGCGTCTCTGAATGTGATTAATAAATCTTGAGTTGTCTTTCTTTCTTTTTTTTTACTGTGTTTTATTTATACAAATTAATTGTCCTTTTGACACTTCATAATGTCTGGTTTGAATAGAAGCGCATTTTGCTCTTCTATATCTACATGTATAAACATGAGCTGTTCACGTATTGTGTATTCAATATGCGAAACGTTTCTCTGTAGTGTTTCTTTCAATTCTGCATAACTTTGTTCTTTTCGCATTTTTATTATCCCATATGTACACCTTATTTTTCAGTGTTTGCTGATTTACACTTCCTCTGCAGTTGCATTTTGCTGCTAAATTTCCTGATATTTGCTTGCTTGTATCTTGCTTGCTTGTACTTTTCATGTTTGCTCGCTTGTACTTTGTTTTTATTTATTTTGTCTATATGATCACATGTCTGCGGCTAAACTGCTCAGGGTCAGAAATACCGTGAAGCTGCTTTTTAGCAGCTTTTAATTCATGTCCTTGCATTTTTTTTACTCTTTAATCATATTTGCATTTTTTGTGTGTGTTAATTACCATTGTATGAAAATATTGAATCATTCTACTTTAACACTATTGTTGAAAAAGAATGCTAACTAAACTGAAGTGAACTGAATTTCGCTTTAATTATACAGTTTTCTTCGATACACCTGGTATCACACTTCACTAGTGTCTACAACTATTCACACACACACACAAACACACACACACACACTTTTGCAATTGCCAGAAAATGGTGTTTTAAAATTAATGTTTCACAGTGAATTCGTTATACAATATATCTATTGATTCCAACTATTAACATTAAAAGAGCGTCAGCATATTCAGCGTCAGGTATTCATTCAATTAAGTCAGGAATTAGTCAGGACGAGATCACCACAGCTGAAGAAAGAAAGAAAGAAAGAAAGAAAGAAAGAAAGAAAGAAAGAAAGAAAGAAAGAAAGAAAGAAAGAAAGAAAGAAAGAAAGAAAGAAAGAAAGAAAGAAAGAAAGAAAGAAAGATGAGTCACGCAACAAGCCACTCGGTGCTAACTAAACAAACACGCACACGCGCTCTCAGAGGCGGCTGACGTCAGAATGGCCTCGGGAGAATAGCTCATACAGCGGTAAAATGAAGCCACGCTTATGAAAACTCTGGATAGACGCGTCTTTGCGTCAAAAGAGGGATGTGCACAGTAGGAGCAAAGGAGAAGGCGAATGGAATATTCACGCGCATTTGCTTGCAGTGACGACACGCTTACAGCAAAGACCTCACGGTACACCAACTTCGCACCTTTTCATTTGCAATTAAAGGACACTGCTACTACTGATACTAGGGAGAAGAAGATGGCCAGTGCTCTGGCGACGTGAAATGAGCGTGTCAATATGTGGGCGAAGTTCCTTACGAGCCAGTCACGTAAGAGCAAAGTGCTAACGTTCGTAACTGAATCCCAACTTATCTGAGTATATTCGCATTGCATAATAATAATATCTGGGGCTTAACGTCCCAAAACCACGATGTGATTATCAGAGACGCCGTAGTGGAGGGCTCCTGAAATTTCGACCACCTGGGGTTCTTTAATGTGCACCTAAATCTAAGTGCACGGGCCTCAAACATTTTCGCCTCCACCGAAAATGCAGCCGCCGCGGTGGGGATTCGATCCCGCGACCTTCGGGTCAGCAGTCGAGCGCCATAACCACTAGACCACCGTGGCGGGACATATTCGTATTCGTATTGCAGGCTGCTCGAAACGAACGTGCGCCGCTGAAAATCCGGTCGTGATTCCGCAAAATTATACTCATTCGCGCTTTTCTTTCTTCTTTTTTCTTTCAATATCGCAGCTGCTTGTGGCCAATATGCTCCGTCTACGCGGCGGATCAAAGTAATCGCTTCCTCGTGTTTATTGCAGTGGAACGAGCTTCTCTTCGCTTACAAGCGATGCGCAACCTGGTAACGTCTTCGAATAGGTTGCCATGTTGATCAAGTGCACAAACCATGGCTTTTTTAAATTTTTTTGGCGTCCATTAGCGCCGGTGAAAACGAACTTTACGGGACAATTTTCGTCGTCAGTAGGCGCACAGCAGTCTTTACCAAAGCAGAGTTAAGCGCGAGACAGACCGTAAGATTTTCCATGCGATGTGACGGCCGACGCGGCGGGGGGGGGGTGGGGGTTGGATGGTGGCTGTCCGATGCTATGAAAGGCCACCATTCCGGTTTCCCCACCGCCCTGTCGGACGTCGCATCGCATGGAAAACCGTACCGTCTGTCTCGGCCTTTATAGTTCCCACGAGGCTGACAGTCAGAACTTTATAACACTTAAGGACGAACCCCATCTCGTCTCCCGTTGTGTCTCGAATTGATGTTTCAGTAATCGCTTAGGGTTGATAATGCCAAACCATGCCCGCGCTACGGTGCGCACAAGGGTACGTGTCACGGGGTTGTACAGTCGAGAACAATACGAAAGGGAACACCGAGTTAGTGTTCAATACAGAATTACCGTCGATGTGCGAATCAAAATATGACGTATTGATCTGCAAGAGGTAATAACTTTCCGCTTGAGCATGTGGTGTTAGGAACACTTCTGTGCTTAGCAACTGCGCTTAGCCACTATGGACACTTGAAGGTGACTTCAGTGTTCCATCTCGTATTGCACACAACAGTACAGTCAACCGACCTTACACCGAAGAGATCCGGAGTTTCAACGCATTTAGTTATAAGGGTTGCTCCATTGTAAAAGTACCACAATGCGAGGCACGCAATACAGCCAGGCCGTAAAGAGTGTTTCGTTGTACCGCGTATTTCGTTGTAGAGACCTTCGTTGTGGACGCGTTCGACAGCGTTAGGTAAACACGCCATACGCTGCGGCATTCAACACGCGAAACGAACTTTCAC